>NC_051234.1:212578-220078 GCF_015220715.1 Pygocentrus nattereri | reverse complement strand
GTCCATGCGCCACCAAACTCCCCACGCACTCGAAATGGCGCGACAGGGCTTCTCCTACGCTTCTACAGCAGAACAGTGAGTCACATCCCATTCAGCGCCGAGCGTCTCCACCGCCACAGCTTTCAGCTCCACCTTTCAGTCCCCCGCTAAAAGCTTGCTTTCTCCAAACCACTAAAATAATAACTGCCATTATTTTAAGCGGCCCAGTGATTGCGGTAATTAATTGTGATCAGCAGTGATTGGAGCATTCTTTCGCTCCTCCAAAGCTGCGAACACCTGCGGTTCGGTTTCAGTGCTCAGCGGCCGAAACGCTACGGGGAAACTGCAAGCGAGGCTCGGACTGCAGCGGACCTGACGGCTCACAAAATCACAGAGGATGCGACACGACGTTCCTCCACTTCCAATAAGAGAAACACTGAATCTTAACTTACTCAAGCAAAGCTGACAATCACATCTGTTACTTAGCAACTGAGAGCCGAAAGGTAAACTCGTCATCAAAACGACCAGGTTCGTTAGAAAGACTACCGTTACGGACATGAACATCGTGACCGCGCTTCCATTTGATTAGAGCGTCGGTGCTCCGCAGCGTCTCCGCCATCACTAATATTTCATCTGAGAAATTTTCCCCAACATTAACACTCCAAGGTAAACAGAGGGGCGGGTGGAGTGTCTGCAGGGCCGCTGACCCGTCCAGTAACTGTCTACAACGCAAACGGACGTAACGCCATTACGCTGGTTATAAAGCACCGAGCTGTCGCTGCACTAAACGACCGTTAAAACAGAAGTTAAGACAGAATTAAGGAAGTTCTGTCGAGTTAGGATGTTGGAGTGTGGAGTCTGGATAAGTCCCTGAACTTTCTAATGGCATCAATAAGAGATCGATACCAAGTACAGGATCAGCACCACTTCCCAACAGAAACGCTGCGGCATTTTGCAATAAAATCAACAGAGCAGAAGAGTGAAAATCAATATATTTCATACAACCAAAGTTTGAGAACGTGTCACTTTCTCAAACGGTTACATCGCTGCTGTCAGAAAAAAGACTCGTATCTCCAAAACAGGAATTTTACAGGAGGAAAAACCTGCTGCACTTTTAATGAGAGTCAATGGAACCAGAATTTTCCCCCAAGTCATTCTGGGTGATTTCGTTTCATCGATTCATCATGGAATTTCCACACGCTGTACAGAGCAACAAGGATTTTCAGATGATTTCGAAAACTGACAAACATCAAAAATGGAGATTCAAGGTTTTCCTACAGCAACGCGCCGCGTCACGGAGGAAGCCGACGTCTCAATCACACGACACGGTTCACAGAAAACAAAGCGGAGGGCAGACGAGTTCCTCTCTGAAGCCATGGCAGGCAGGCAGGCAGGCAGGCAGGCAGGCAGACAGGCAGACAGGCAGGCAGACAGGCAGGCAGGGACAGGCAGGCAGGCAGGCAGACAGGGACAGGCAGGCAGACAGGGACAGGCAGGCAGACAGGCAGAGAGAGACAGGCAGGCAGACAGGCAGGCAGAGAGAGACAGGCAGGCAGACAGGCAGGCAGAGAGAGACAGGCAGGCAGAGAGAGACAGGCAGGCAGAGAGAGACAGGCATAGATACACAGACAGGCAGGTAGACAGGCAGACAGGTAGACAGACAGAGACAGGCATAGATATACAGACAGGCAGGCAGACAGGCAGGCAGACAGGCAGGCAGACAGGCAGGCAGGCAGACAGGCAGGCAGACAGGCAGGCAGGCAGGCAGTTTATTGATCCTGAGGGGAAACTGATCAATCACATGATGAAAATGATTACTGCGTTTGCATCTGCAGAGCTTTCCACTCTCCACAGTAACAAAAGCCCAACCGTCACACGCCACACAGACCAGCTCTGCTCATCCTCACCTTGAAATCCAGAAACGTGTGAATCTGATCATCATTGCAGTTTATGAACACTAAACAAACCCGCTGTGCCACCGTTCAGCCGCGTGGCCTCCACGCGGAGTTGAGCCGCCACCCGCCGCGACATGAAAGGAAACGTCAGGAACACGAAAGTCGAGCGTCACATTAAAGACACCAACGCACTTCAGGCCCACTCAGCTCAGCCAGGTTAAACGCCACATGCAGGTGAGGGACCTCTGTCCTTCTGACAGCCCCACCCTCACGTCACCTGGCTGCGGCGCCGTTTCTACGCGGGTTCTCACACCATTCTCCAGTCAGAGCAAGTAAAGGATGAACGTCAGTCGGGAAGCTTTCAAGTAAAAGTATGAAATAAGTAAAATGTCCAGAATGATGTCATCGGTTTCTCCTCCTCAGCCACTCGACTGGAGTGAAAGAGAATTATTATTCAGGCTGAGACACGACGAGCGCTGAACACCCCCCCCCACCCCCTTTTGCTTCTACTGAAAATTAACCTTATCTCACATCATCTCTCAGCCAGGAGGGGGTTTTCCAGCTCACGCCAGACACTGAGGAGGACCGACCCACCTGTCCGCCAAAAGTACACTGACTCAGTCCAGCAGAGGTGGATGAGGAACGCGTCATACGCTAGTAATCTATGGAGCGATGCCACAGAACTTCTGATTGGTCTAAAGTGATGAAACATCCAACACCAACCAGATTTTTTGTTGATTACATTTAACTTTCATTCTTTAATTCACAATATAAGCAGTTCTATGGAACCGAGAGGCTACATGTGTCGCTTCAGCCAAATAAAATCAGATCTGCAGGAAAAGTTTCTTCAAATGTGGAAGGTTCAGAGAAGAACTGAACCAGAGAACACGTACAATCTCAGATATGGGCATTGATGCGTGTTGGCGTGCATATATTACGCACAAATACGATACAGAACAAAGAACGAAATCAATTCCATGCCAGTTCTTCACGGTCAGTACAGCTGGTCGAGCTCCTCGACGGCTGGGCTGCTGCTCGCCGCGCTCACTCCACAGCTTTAGCTTCTTATTTTAGACCGCCACGATCTAGACTGAGGAGAACAGAGCCCAACCAACTTTAGCACTGCTAACAGCAACAGAACGTACAGAGAGGTTCCACTGGAGTTCTGCAATGGAGAAAACCGTACTTCACTCGCCGCTCCCGGTCGGAGACACATGCTAAAACACAAACGCTGTAAAGGTGCTTCAGTGATGTTTCCATTAAAGAAGCTTGGGACCACCAGAAGCTCTGAAGCTCAGCACACACCACACCTGCGTACATATGACACACCTGTATTTAGACACAGGTAAACTGCTTATAGAAAACCTCCAGCTTTGGGAAACTCAGTGGACGAGTTCATAACACAAATGGATGGACGGATGGACGGAGCGACGGATGGACAGATGGAGAGGGTGTTTGGGCTTTGCTTGTAGGGAAGCACCGGTCTGCTCGGTCCCGTCAGAGGGGGCTTGGGCCCCTTTCCCCGCACGGGTTCATGTCCCATGTGCACCCATAGAGACACTGCAGTGAGCTCAGAACACGCGGAACGGTGGCTTTAGTACTTAATCGGCCTCACTTAATGTTATTATTTATTAAATATTATTATTAATATTCCACATTATTACAGGACGATCATCACTCGCCCCAGGGGACCCAGGAAGGGTTCTCATCTCTAAAAGCTTCTTTTCCACACGTCTGACCCAAAAACACACTCTGCACACTTAAAGAAGGTTCTCCAGGAGTTCTTTAGAACATGGTTTAGAACAGTTCCACACAGAACCATTTCCCGTTTAACCGGTTCTCTGCATGGTGAAACGGTCCTTCAGATGGATGGTGAATGTGTTGCATGTGGTTCTGTGTGTAACCGTCTTGAAAATGGTTCTATATAAGTTAGCACCAAAACGGGTTCTGCTACTGTCACAAGCTTGACACTTCAATTAACAACATGCAGCGCATATTCTCCATCAGTCTGCAGAACCGGTTCCTCACGGACAGAACCATTTAAGCATGCAAATGGTTCCATACAGAAGTCAAGGTTCTAAACAGAACCTCAGCCTTTACTAAAGAACCCTTGAAGAACCATCTAATACACCTCAGCCTTTACTAAAGAACCCTTGAAGAACCATCTAATACACCTCAGCCTTTACTAAAGAACCCTTGAAGAACAATCTAATACACCTCAGCCTTTACTAAAGAACCCTTGAAGAACCATCTAATACACCTCAGCCTTTACTAAAGAACCCTTGAAGAACCATCTAATACACCTCAGCCTTTACTAAAGAACCCTTGAAGAACCATCTAATACACCTCAGCCTTTACTAAAGAACCCTTGAAGAACCATCTAATACACCTCAGCCTTTACTAAAGAACCCTTGAAGAACCATCTAATACACCTCAGCCTTTACTAAAGAACCCTTGAAGAACCATGTTTATGAGTGCAGCGTTACAGAAGCGTTAAAAACTCGTGGGAACGTCTTGGAGAGCTTTAGTTACTAACTCACACAGAGGGTTTGAACTAGCTAGGCTAACAACTAGCCGGGGCCGAAGCCCCCTGAAGGCGGAGTTGGGGGGGTTGTGTTTGGGGGTCGGGGGGTTTGGGGGTCTCCCGGTCAAACGCCTGCGTGTTTCAGACAAACTCACCTGTAGTTCCGATTTCCATTCATGGGGTCTCTGTCCGGTTCCGTCTGTCCGGCTCCTAGAGGATGAACTCGGCTAAGGAAACTCCGGAGGTCCGGACCGAAGCGGGTCGCTGCTCGGCCACCGAAGCCAAGTGTGACAGGTCGGGCAAGCGGTGTGCGTCCGCCTGGACGGTGGATGGACTCCTGCCCCCCCTGGACGGGGCCGAGGTGTAACCCCTAATACTCGGGGAGAAGAAGACTCCGATCCTCACGCGATCAGACTCCGATCCTCACGCGATCAGACTCCGATCCTCACGCGATCAGACTCCGATCCTCACGCGACCAGACTCCGATCCCCACGCGATCAGACTCCGATCCTCACGCGACCAGACTCCGATCCTCACGCGACCAGACTCCGATCCTCACGCGATCAGACTCCGATCCTCACGCGACCAGACTCCGATCCCCACGCGATCAGACTCCGATCCTCACGCGATCAGACGGACTGTAACGTTATATTGACGGACGTCGAGCTAACTTAGCCCAACTCGGTTAGCGTGCTAAGAAGTTAAGCTGCCGAGCGCGGCTCGCAGTCCGGAACAGCGATTAGCTGGAAGCTCAGACACCCAGCCGGCATCTCCCGGCGAGCCTATGGCGCATATATGCTGGTTACGGTGGAGAAGGAGCGAAGGCGGTCGGCTTCTCCCGACCCGACTCGGCCCGACCCGTCGACGGAGCGGAGCGGGGCTAGCGTTAGCTGGTTGCCATGCTAACTAGCTCGCTAGCCAAAACTCCATCCGCAAAAGCGCCGTTCCTCGGCGAAGTCCGCTCGACTGCCCGCGCAAAGTAGCCGGTTCTTCTGTTCAGACAGCGCTCTCCTCGGCGGCGGCCCCTCCGCGGGCCTGTCGGGGCGTCAGGCTGTGTAAACGTCGACTCCAGTCGTCCGCTCCGCCGCTCCTGTGGCTCCAGCCCGGTTTGTCCGCGCTGCGCCGCCACACTGCTAAATATGGGGAGCCCGAGCCTCTGTGACGACGACATGGGAACCTCTCAGAGACGAGCGCTGATTGGCCGTGGAAAAAAAATAAACGCACTCTGATTGGTCGGAACGCAGAAGAAGCGCACGCTGATTTGTGCATTGAGGACGAGAGGTTAAGGAGGAGGGGCTTGTGCCAAACGAAGAGAAACGGACGTCAGAGTCTCGCAGCGCTTCTGTCTGTTTTCACATCAGTTTCGACCAAAAACAACGGGGCCTTATCACAAAGCGCCGTCATAGATGGCCAGAATTACCCATCACTATATATATAAAATGATACGGTATATAATTACAGGGAGCCCACACCTCCAGACCCTGCTGGGAACACATCTCTGGTTTGATCCCCAGAGCCGACAGTCCATGACTGAGGTGTCCTTGAGCAAGACGCCTAACCCCCAACTGCTCCCCGGGCGCTGCGGATAGGGCTGCCCACCGCTCCGGGCAAGTGTGCTCACTGCCCCCTAGTGTGTGTGTTCACTAGTGTGTATGTGGTGTTTCACTTCACGGATGGGTTAAATGCAGAGGTGGAATTTCCCCGTTGTGGGACTAATAAGGGTCTCTTAATCTAATCTAATCAAATCTAAAAGATTAAGAGTCCCTTATTAGGCCCACAGCTCACTTGCCCAGAGGGGTGGGCAGCCCTATCCATGGCACCCGGGGAGCAGTTGGGGGTTAGGTGTCTTGCTCAAGGACACCTCAGTCACGTAGTGTCAGCTCTGGGGATGAACCAGCAACCCTCCGGTCGCAAGGCTGGTTCCCTGACCTCCAGCCCACGACTTCCCCTGAACACAGTGTGTGCGTGTATATAAGATCAGCACACTGTAAACACAACCTTTCTTTTAAATATTGTACTTTTATAACGTTAATTGCTCTAATAAACTGAAAATGGAAACATTACCATAACTTAACATAGACCACGTTTTCAGCGACTCCTTATTCCACCCCTATCAGAAAATGCGCAGTATATTGAATAAATTCTGTGAGTCATTACACCCATGATATACAAATCATCATTATTATGTTAAATAAATACCTTCGATACACGAAAAGTACACAAATACTGGATCTATCCCAGGAACTGTAAAGCTAATTGTGTTTAAGAGCTAAAAGCTAGAGATGAATTGAAATGTAAACGATGCACGACTACCTGTTTGACAACATACAAATGGACACATCAGAAAACATTTAATTAAAAAAAAACTTTTATTTTCTTTTAAAAAATAACCCTCCCCAGACACAATTCCCCACACTATTACACACAGAGCCAAAATAACCTGTTTGCTATCATAAGGACCATTCTTTTTCAGTGGCTTTATATTGCTTTTACAGTGAGGCTGAGTGAAGTTAATTCTCCAGTTCTCTCTTTTTTTGCGCCTTCTTTGTGATGTTCTCCCCACTAGGCGACCGTGGCGTCTGAGAATTAAGTACTGCATCATAACTTTTATTCCCGGATTCAACAGATCGATCTGACACAGACCCAATCATATAGGCCAAACAATCAAAGGCCATTACGTAAGGTATAAATACATTGTTTTCGATGTTGGTTTGGAAAAAGGTAATAGGAACATTGGTTCTTATTATGCATTTCATAAAAGTGACTCAGAAATGAGGTGTAATGGTTAATCACACCTTAAGATCCCTTGGAATTTGGGCTCATGGGCCATTTGCAAGTCAGATATCTTTTTTTTTTTTTTTTTAAAAGGGGCCTTGAGGCTGAATTGAAGATGCCCTCCCACAGGACCCCCTTCAGGACAACAATAGCCTCTACACGCAGCTGCAGGAGGGATGAGAAGTGCAGTTTACAACTGATGAAGAAATGTATGGCATCAAATGACAGGCAGACATGGATAAGGGCACATTCGTCAGGAGGAGCGTAACATGGTTACTAAGAGGATCCAATCACAACACAAGTTTGATTAAAACATGCATTTCATTA
>NC_051234.1:180078-202578 GCF_015220715.1 Pygocentrus nattereri | reverse complement strand
GAAATAATTGCGGGGTGGTCTCTGACTTTTGCACAGCACTGTTTATACACATTATAAGCACCAGTATTGTTTCTGAAAAAGCGTATGACACGCATTACTCTCACAGCTTCTAACTCCAGGCCTGCGAGTTCGTCTGTGTTTAATCATTCTTTTCATTGCTTTGAGGCTTCGGCCAGACCCCTCTCAGCAGTGAGTCATTCCACCCTGTTCCAGGAAACTCACTCTCTCGGACTTGTCGGCGCAGAAGAGGCGGGTGTGGTGGCGTTTCTGCACCACGATGTAGGTGATGCCGGGCTGGTAGTCCTTCTCCAACTTGATGCAGGCGTCCCTGATGGCCAGCAGCTCGTAGTGCAGGATCTGCATTTAGAGCAAGGACAGAAAACAGACATGAGTCACCGCTGCCAAAATCACCCTCAGGGATCTGATTCGCTCATCATTTTAAAAAACACTTTCAGGAAAAACAGAATGAAGGCAAATTTTAAACAAAGAACATCTTCATGGCACAAACCGTGAAACTAATGGGACGCAAATAAGAAGAATTCAGGCTGATCGAGCCCCGTCGATTTCCGGTCCCGTTAACCTTTCGCTTTTTCCCCAACTTTTTTTAAAAGGGTTTTTTGTGAATGTCTAAATTCCAGATTGATGCTGATTTCCGACATTCTCCATGTACATATCTGTCAGTGCATATCCCGGTGCAGACATACCTGCATTAATAAAACACACGGTGGGACTAAATCTACCTCAATTTATATTACCAAGAAACATAACATTTATTTGTGTTATTTGCATTAAATACTAGTTTGAAATCTGAAAAATTACAGTGTGGAAAATTCATGACAAACAGAAAAATAAAAATGCTCCAACTCTATTTGGGGAAAAAAGTCATTACAGTGGCTTAAATTAAAAAGTAACGATTTTAAAGATCCAAGGTTTTGGTCCCGCAACAGTGGTTTGCAAATGATCTCTGTTTTGATTGGCTACCCAGACTGAAACACTCCCAATTTCAATGTAAGTGGGTGGAGCTAAATTACTGTACATAGATCTATGTAAACAGCATTGGTTTTTGTGACATCACAAATAAGCAATGCATTCAAAACAGGCTGCTTAGTTTCTATAAATGAACTGCTCACATCACATCAGACACGCTTGACATCACAACTACAGAAGAACATTTTTGGTACTACATAGAACCATATTCAAAAAGGTTCTCTGTAGAACTATATACATCAGTCTCCATCAATCTAAAGAACCATTTCACCATGTAAAGAACTATTTAAGCATGAAATGGTTCATGGTTCTAAACGGAACCACTGCCTTCACTAAAGAACCTTTGTAAGTGTGTAGTGTAGGATGATAACAGCACCCACATCCATGTCAATCATTACTGTGATTGCAATAAACAGCAAGTAGAACTGGTGGGGACTCGATACCCAGCGAGACGACCCTGCACCCTACGGTTTATATTCACTAACAGCCGCACTGTGTGATTCACTCGATTCTGCTGAATCACGAAGAATGTATGATTCACTTGAAATGACAGAAACTGAAACCAGCCAAACGGGCTGACCTGTGGTAGCTGGCCTTCTGGAACGCCGTCCCTGTAGAAGATGATTCGGGTGGGCTTGAAGCGTGTGGACTTGTAGAACTGGATGAGGAGTTCCCGCACCATGTATGAAAGGTCTTCGATGATTTCCTGCCGGGGCCTCTGCACCCGCACCGTGGCACAGTACCGACTGGGGTGGGCATCCATACTGCCCACCACCTGGAGGGAAGGTTAGAGAAATACAGTGCTGGGTAAAACAATGACCAGCGTCCATTTATTTACTGTCCATTCAATGCACATTCTTCATTTACAGGAAATGTTTTTGGAGAGTATAGAAATAAGATACTTTACTTGCATAAAGAAAGAAGCAGAAAATATTCTAATATATCAAGGAATATATAAAAAAAATCAACAAGAAAGGAAGAAAACTGGCCCGTCAAACAAACAGCAGCTGGTGTTTCCTGAGTAACGGACTGAATGTGCTAAATGTACGTGTGAAATTATTTGAATCATGAGAAGCACAAATTGCAACCAACTTCTAAGGCTGAACTTGAGACGTGTGGCTGCAAAGTGAGGCTCCTGGAAAGAATGGAAGCTGTCAAAAGGTGAAGAGTGGACACAGAGTGGACACAGAGTGGACACAGAAAAAGTATATTTCTTAGTTAAGACTTCTGGGTAATTTTGCTCAGTATTGTAAACTGCTGAAAAAAAAAACCACACAATTTCCTTAAATCCAAAGTTTTCCAGCTTTCCCAAGTTTACTTCACTTCTACTATTACTACTTTTCACTGGAGCGATGAGGCTGATTCAATCTTATACCCCACCGATTAGCATCATGCCCACTGCATGCCTACATCTTCACGCTTGCTACGGAGGACGTGGAGCTGTTAGGAATCACACAGACTCTGGTTTCTGACAGCGAATGACGCCGTTATCTATAAGGACAATAGCATGTGGCGCAGTGGAAGGGGAATTACTCTGATTCTACGAAATATCTACATAATCAAACGGCTAAAATGTGAACAAAGCCTTTCAGAATGATTTAATGTTGATTTATGAATGTTGATTTAAGAATGATTTAAACCTGATGACAAACAGAGAATAAAGAAAATGGAGGATTGCGTAAAAGATGTGAAATCATGGATGTCACACAACTTTCTTCTATTAAATAGTGATAAAACAGAAGTTCTTCTATTAGGCCCTAAAGCTGCTAGAAATAAATTATCACACCTAATGTTGAATCTGGCCGACTTCTCAGTCACACCTGGTTCAACAGCTAAAAATCTTGGCGTTATCATAGATTCAGATCTAGCATTTGATAAACACATATCTAATGTTACTAAAACAGCTTTTCTACATCTCCGTAACATCGCCAAGCTAAGAAATGCTTTATCCTTACATGACGCAGAAAAATTAGTACATGCCTTCATTACGTCAAGGCTAGACTACTGTAATGCGCTACTGTCAGGATGTTCTAGCAGTAACTTAAATAAACTTCAGCTAGTTCAAAATGCTGCAGCCAGGGTCCTTACTAAAACTAGAAAATTTGACCATATTAGTCCAGTCCTATCAGCTCTTCACTGGCTTCCAGTCAAATTCCGCATAGACTATAAAATTCTCCTGTTAACGTATAAAGCCCTACATGGGCTCGCTCCTGAGTATCTGAGAGACCTTATCTCCTATTATGAACCACCACGATTACTTAGATCACAGGGTGCTGGCTTCCTAGTAGTTCCCAAAATTCAGAGAAGCTCTGCAGGAGGAAGAGCTTTCTCTTATAAAGCGCCCCAACTCTGGAATAATCTCCCCGATAATGTTCGGGACTCAGACACAGTCTCAATCTTTAAGTCTAGACTAAAAACTTACTTGTTTAGTTTAGCTTTTGGTAGTTAATGTTAATTCCCTTTAGATAAGGCTGCAGATCCAGGGGTTCATGGACATAGTGAATTGTGGGTAAACTGAGATGCTGGTGCTGCTGTCACTCACTACATGCAGTCACTCAGGTTTGTGGACGGTGGAGTGGGTGAATGCCAGTGTCTCAGGGAGCCTCCGTGTCTGTTACCTTCTGGCTCTCTCCCTTTAGTTAGGCTGTCATATTCAGACCTGCCGGAGTCATTAGTCACACTCTGATAATTTTTTACATTTTCTGTTCTTCATAAATACAGTCTAAACTAATTCCTAAATCTTTCCTTCCTCCGAGTTACTGACTGTCCACCGGTCCGGCCCAATACTGATGGATGTCCCACCCTCAAGTCCCCCTGTCCCCCTGATTGACCAGACTGATGGAAGTTTCTGGAACGCAGCTTCTCCACTACAGATCACATCCAAATCTATATGAACTCTAATTGTTTCCACTGTTGATTATACACACCTGAATATATTAGAACTGCGTGGATGTAAAATTGACTTTTCAATGTTTAACTTATAAGTTGTCTGACCAGTGGTAGGATGGTCCCCCCTTTAGATGTGAGTCTTGGTCCTCCCGATGTTTCTTCCTCCTCCAGCTCTGAGGGAGTTTTTCCTTGCCTCAGCGCTCACGGGGGTTCTGTATATTCTGTATATTATGTTCAGTGTTTTGTCTGATTCTCTGTGCTGTGATTCCCATTTTTGTAAAGCTGCTTTGTGACAACATCAGTTGTAAAAAGCGCTATATAAATAAATTTGATTTGATTTGATTTGATTTAATGTGAAACGCTCCATTCGGGTAGAACGCGGTAGAACCTGAGACAGAGCTGTTCACAGCGGTGGCACTGAAAACGGCTAAGAACGCGCTGCCTGATGACTGGGATGAGGGTCGGGATGAGGGTCGGGATGAGGGTCGGGATGAGGGCCAGTAAGAAGACATTTTTTTTGTTATGATAAAGGTGTTTGAAAATAACGACGCATTTCTGTTCCACATCCGTCGATGAATCCGTCTGCCTGAAAACAGCCACAGCCAGAGATACAAACAAGGCAGTTCTCAAAACAAACCGATCGACGTTTCGCTGACAGACTGACCAGCCAGGAAACCCCAGACCTCAGAAATATCTGGAGACAAGTCTGAAGGCGTGAAAAAGGAGGACCCCACCCAAACACGGTTTTATGGCAGACTTGGATTTGTTAAACACACAGGCCTAACTCAGGGACTAAGAACACGCAGGGTGTTGTAAAGCAAACAGTTCCACCTTATCCCACAAGAGTTTTTTCTGCAGGAAATGATGTCATTACGTACAGAATTTTAATCACTAAACATTCAGTTTGATAGAACCGAGCCGCAAAACATTTCACTGCAATTTGTGCAGAACCTTGATGGAAACATTTGCTAAACATTTGCTCGTCCCGTAGGCCGTGCCTGGTACACCCCCCACCAGGAGGTGTCCAGGGGCATCCGGATCAAATGACCGTACCACCTCATCCGGCTCCTCTCAATGCGGAGGAGTAGCGGCTCTACTCCGAGCTCCTCACCCTATCGAATAGAGTGACCCCGCCACCCTGAGAAGAGGGCTCATGTAATCGTGATCTCGTTCTTTCAGTCATTACCCACAGCTCATGACCACAGGTGAGGGTCAGGATGTAGACCAACTGGTAAACAGAGAGCTTCGCCTTATGGCTCAGCTCCCTCTTCACCACTACAGTCTGGTTCAGTGACCGCATTACTGCTGCCGCCTGTTCCAGCCAATAAATGACACTAAAAAGCAAAATATTCAGACATTCACTTTTCTACAGAGAAACTATACAAACTTTCTTTAGAGGGAATTTCACTGTGTTTGTGCAGCAAAAACAAATAAACCTCCAGATGCACAAAGATACTGTTTGCTCCTCATAAAACAAGCAAGCTGTAAAGTGGGAGCTGCTACTTTCCATCCAATCCTCCATTCTAGAGAAACAGACGTGCTTACAGTGGTGGTAACAGGAACCAGACATGTGAAGAGTTTAAGAAACCTCTGAAAGCCTCTCACAAAGTTACTTCACGACACGCTGCTGGATGCCTGAGATATTGGGTTAGGATCTTTTTAAGAAGGTTGTGGCCTATTCTTAAAACCACTGCTGGTTTTGGATGGTCAATAAAATGGTTACGTTTGCATTGTAGACATGGTGGCCCCTGGTTCCTATCACCACCACCACTGCAGAGAAACTCTACTGTGAATCATTTCACGTCAAACCACTCTGAATGACTTTGTTCGCACCTCAACCACTGGACTTGGAGAAGACGCACAAAAAACTGCTCTTTAAACCAATCTGACACAATCTGGCCATTCTATCGAATTCCATGCATTGCTATAAAAGCACTGCCCTCTATTGGCCAAGAGGAAGCACGGCACAATTCCAGATGCTGTCAGCAGTTCACCTCGTCGTAGGGATCGGGAAAGAAAAGAGGAAAAAAACAAAACAAAACGCAGCACCGCACCCTCCGAACACACAAACGGCCGCACACATGTGCTCCAGAAGCGTCCACTCCTTTCACTCATTTCCCCGTGACTCAGCCCTTTGTCACCATCGCCTGGCAACCACAAAGCGGCCTTGCGGTGACGTCATTTCCTGTTGTCTGTGAGTCATCAGCGAGCCATTCGCTCACTCCCTCTCGGCTTTAACCACTCCTAAATCCTTCCTTCTCCCCCTCCGCTGCGCGTCTGGCTCTCCGCAGCGTTCTCCAGTAGCATGAAGGACAGGGCGGTGCTGACCACCACAGCGGCAACAGGGCGGTCAGAGTCCGGAGGCCCGAGCCACTGCCCACAGGCCCTCTGCCCTCTTTCAATTACAACCAGCTACTGAACCACAGGGCACTCCTACACAGTAAGCAGCCTCATGTGGGGAAAAGGCCTTTACTGTAATTACTACACAAGGCGGCGCCGATAGGAAAAGGTATAACGGGAAACTTGTTACCTTGTAAGTATATGAAACAAAACCATCAGCCATTAAAGGGGAAGGCCACAGGCCTTGAAAAGAAAAAAAATGGTGGAATTGCACTTTAAGAAAAGAACAGAACAGCAACGAGACACACACAGTAAGCAGGAGCCCAAACTGCAGACGCGAACTCTGCAGCGAGAGGAAGGAGTCGGGCGTGGGGCCAGGCGTGACAGCTGATTCTGATCATCTAGATATCCTCTTCGCTGACGGATCTTTGAATATCTGGTTATTTTCCCCTCATGGCTTAAAGTAAACACTGAGTCTTATTCAACAAGATTAGATCTAGTCTTACAACGGACACAAGGCCAGATTTACGCTGCGCTCTTCTGTTGGCACTGAAAACTGATACTGAATCTGGGAAGACACTTGTACTGCTGTATACACCACAGCCACACAGTGCAGACTTCAGTCTATTAAAATTAATACTAATTCAGTACTAAACACTAATTCTAATCCAATTTAGGGAAGATATTCCAAATGTTTGCATCCCGACAGGCAGGAGCAACTCCAAATAGGAAGGACGGGGCTCCTGTTTGCTGAGAAATTCTAGTCTGCTGTTTACTTTGACAATAAGCTGATATCCAAATGAGTGTTCTAGTGTTCTAGTGTTCTAGCACAAAGCGCTGCAGAACAATTCTCTGCTGTGGGAGGCACCGTACACGCCCGTTAGCTTAGCCTAGCAGGCTACAGATTCGAACACTACAAAACTAATGGAGGGGCTTTCGGCCACTCCACCATTACTCAGCTGACTTTGCTCACACTGCTATGAGTTTATTGCCTGAGAGCACCAGTTCAGTTAGTAATGCAACCTGCACTGGGGTTTTGGAACCTGTTCAGCAGAGAGCAGAGCCCGTTTACCATCAACACCACAGAACAATTTCAGTCCGGTCCCTCCGACACCAACCGCTCGAATTTATTTATTCATCCTAAAATAAAACTGCTGCAGTTTCTCATTACATTACATGGGACTTCAACGTTCTGCAGCTTGTCCAACATTAAAACAGCTGTCAGGCATTTGATACGCAGTGTACTGATATGCTGATGATGTGTGATAGAGGACACATGAATCATGCTTACTGCAGTAATTGAGGGCTTTTTGCCATCTCCTGCTGGAGGATGAGTGACATCTGCTCCAAGGAAGATAACGGGCTGCTGGAACACCGCGGACCTGGAAGCACAACACACAGAAAGGTTTTCCGCTATGTTCACATCACAGGGTTGAAGTGCCGCGAGTCTCGTTTTCTGCCTCAGCAGCCAATTTTCCATCCAAAGGATTTTTTTCTGAAAAATGTGTAACGCCTGAAAAAGTTTGTTGACACAGAAAAAATAAATTAAAAATAAATAATTTTAGTGCCACTTCCCTCAGATGTCCTCCATGTGCCTCTTACATAAACAAAAACAAGCACAAACAACATCATGGAGAGGTGGAGCTGGACTGAGGAGGAGACGAGAGCTGCTACAGGATCTCACCGTTGATGTGGCACTAGGATGTTGTTGATGCCGCCGAGTTTGACGTTGATTTTGAGGCAGAGGTTGGAGAGCGTCTGTGGAGATGTCTTCACTACGTTCTTCACCTGAACACACTGAGTGGCCATGCCCAGAAGAGTGTCTCCTACACGCTTCACCTCCGCTGCCATAAACAGAGTTCACACAAACATACTGAGGTTATTCATCAGTTAATCGTCCGTTTATGTTAAAAGCTAAAAGGCAAATGAACCCAGTCCTGCACGTTTAACTGCCATTTCAAATCAGGCCATCAAGCATCAGTGCAATTTTACACGCATGTTGGGACGTAAATATTGGAGATGTATTAATTTTGTTTGATCACAGCACTCAGAACAGCCTGCTGCCTTTTTGGTAGGTAAGCTGAACTCTCACATGGCTTGTCTCGTCACCTTTCCTGCAGCTACAAGCCTGCAGGTGGACGAAGGCCAATGGAATGGACATTTTGAAACAGAAGCTGGCGAATAAGAATCCAACATTAGGTTCTGTACACAGGGCTGAAAGACATCCAGTTCACCTCGTAAACGCATCCTTAATCAGGAAATACCTTTAGACATTTTTCATTTTAAAGAGCTACAATCAGCCACTGGAGCTGAATGAGTCTCACTAATGCTGCGTCCCAAACCACACACTTCTCACCCTTCTACACTTCTGAGTGCACAAGGGCACTGACGCCATTTCTTTACATATTTAGCGTGCTAGCATTGTGGGAAACCTTAGCTGCTTCGATTCAGCTTTTGCTCGTTATCACTGCAGCAACAAATAGGAAAACAGAAAAAATGCAAAACACTTAAGTGTATCAGTTAAAATAGACTAAAAATGAAAAAATGCTTTATTGCTTAATGACAGGACACGGCGCTACAGCGGCAGAACCACCGTGTGCCGTCATTGGCACAGCACATATAAGAGTTGTGTACCATAAACGGGCGTTTTCCCAGGCAGGATGACGATGATGAGCTGCAGGCCGGAGTAGGTGTTCTTCAGGTGTCTGAACATGGGCTCCACACTGTCTGCTCCCTGCGCGTACTTACAGAAACACGGCTGGCCCTGGATGGGCATCCCAGCATCTTTCGAGATCTTGCGCAGCTGGTCGGTGAAGTTCCTGTAGGACGGGAACAGATTAAGAGATTCAACAAACTCTGTGAGAAAAACGTTATTTTTTCACTAATAATGAAACGAAAGGGGTTTTATGACAAGAAACACTGCAGGAATGTTTCTGCCCTTTCAAAAAAAAAAGAAGAAGAAGAAGAAAAACCCAAAACTGAGACAAGTTTTTCCCACGAACACAGCAGAGCCTTACTTGAGCACTTCCTCTCGACATTGTTTCTGAGGGGCGAAGCAGGCGATGGCCCACACTTTGATCTCTATGCCGTTGTAGAACTGCTTCCCTCGCATGTCCCACACACCCTGGTTGGGTGTGGCTATGGCCCGGTTCTGCAGAGAGGAAGAGCATTTCTAGAAGTGGACATGTACACGTAATAATGATGAAACTTCTCAGCTACAATATAAAACCGATTGCTGTTTCTTTTTTAATGCATTTGAATAAATGGATTAAACATAAAAACTACAACGTAATGGAAGCATATTTATATTACTGATATATCATATAAAACTGATTACAGCGCGTGGGCTACAGTATGTGCCATGAAATACAACGTCCGTGTCAACAGAGAACAGTTGGTCATCCAAGGAATTCCATAAGTATTGGAATTTTTGCTTTCTATTGCTGGAAAGGTTTTATTTGCTGGTCGGCTGCCGTCTGTACGTTTCTACAGCTCTCAGGAAGTTTTCTCTCACTCTCTATAACTATTTAAAATAGAGAAGACAAAGCATCTTCATGCAGCCAAAGCCAAGCTTTTCATTCAATTTCTAACGTTTTTCTGCCCTTAACTCATACAGCAGAGACATGAGCAGGCCTGGTCAGTCATGCTGACATTCCGTTTTCCAAACGGAAATTTTTTTCTTAAATGTAAAGATACCAAAACCCACACCGTCCGTTACCACGGCGCAAAAACCACCACCCATACCGAACTGTGGGCGCACTGTACCACTGCGACTCTAGGCTGCGCTGACTGGTACGCGAGAGCAAAGGAACAAACTCGTTACGTGATCGATTTCTACATTTTGTTGTCCTATTTTAACTTTCTTTTTTCAGCCTTCCTTCTCTTTCGGTCAAAAACCAAAAGCACCACTTCCGACCACTTTCAGACAAAACATTTCACCCTGTCGTTCTTCACACTGAGTGTGAATTTCATGATGAATGGACCAAAAGAAACGGCTCAAAATGACTTGGGAAAAATTAAAAGTGTGTTTTTTCCTTCTCCTGTAAAGTTACGAGGTTTTGCTCTGGCAGCAGTGATGACACTGCCTTCCAGTTTCAAAGACCTTTTTATTCAAGTAAATTGAAAGACAATAAGCATTTACTTTACTCATGTTACTTAAGTTAACTTGCTTAAAGTCCATAAAAATGAGCAAATCTATGGAGCATTATTAATATCATCTGATACCGTGATCCTGAGAGGAAAACAATACTAAGCATTTAAATATTAAAAAAAAAAAAATCACAAGCACTTGTAAGCAGCCAATGCAGTTCAGATGGAATGAAAGGTTTAAGCTACAGTCTCATACAGTCCAAGTCTTACGTGCAAACAGGCCTATAGGTTTAACTGGTACAGAGTAATTTAGCCTCTCATTAAAACGTGCCTGCATGTCATCGCTCTCCACTGCTGTATATTTACTGACATATGATACCAAATAATCCCATAACTTAAGAACAAAGACACAATTCTTTAACTAGTGACATGAGGCAGCAGACTTAAGCTCTATATGGCCTCTGTACTGTATATTTACATGGAGAGGAGAGGGAATGCATTAGAATAGAACAGAATTCAGAACCACTGGTCTCTGTGTCTCCGCATTTAACCCGTCCGTGAAGTGACACACCACACACACACTAGGGGGCAGTGAGCACACTTGCCCGGAGCGGTGGGCAGCCCTATCCATGGCGCCTGGGGAGCAGTTGGGGGTTAGGTGTCTTGCTCAAGGCACTTCAGTCACGGACCGTCAGCCAAGGGGATCAAACCGAAGACCTTCCAGTTACAGGGCTTGTTCCCTGACCTCCAGCCCACGACTGCCCCCCAGCATTAACTAAGCTACTAATGCTGCACAATAATTTTAGTCCTGTTCAAACCCGCAGCATCAGTAACTTCCGGAATTTGACGCATGGGATAAAGAGAGTCACTTTAATGAACGCACAGCAATGGCTGTATGTTTATTGAGCGCATGTCAACAGTCAGATGCCTGATGTTAGTTTAGCAGCCACAGTTCAGGCTGAGCTCCAACTCGCAGTGAAGAAGGTGGTCAAGCAGGTCTCAGTCAATGAAGCAGCAGTGGTGCGTTTTCCCTCTTTCATCCGGCTTGTTAATCCATCCTCGCTGGCATCTGAATGGCAAAAACTGCTACCGACCGGATTACCAGGTTTCACGCTAATAAACGTCAGTGCAGCTAGTCCAGATACATTAGTCCGGGTCTCCGTGTGTTTTCCGTGATTCTCAGCCTTTTCCAACCCAAAGCCCACCTGTGTAGAACTACAAAGCATAGCAGTCCACAGGAAAATTCAAAATAAATCCACTGGTTTTTCCCAAAAGAGTAACTGTTTTTGTGATTGGTCACTCCATTCGCTGGGCTTTTGGATTAACATCATCAACAGTAATGATACATCGTCCCTGATATTTGCTTCTTTGCTGGCTTATCAGTTTGAATTTAAGCACTTAAGTAACTGATGCTCGGCCAAAAACGCTCTGCCACTAGTTATACACTAGTTATACACTAGTTATAAAGTGAAGACGTTTCTTCGGTTTTTACTTATTAAGTTCATCTTTTGTAGAATCATGTTTTCATAACTTACCCTGACGTTTCCGCCCACTATGAACTACTACCTTCTACTGACTACACCCTCGTGGATCACTAATCGTAACTTTGATCTAGAGTATTCGGTGTTTATTATGCCGTAAAATGACTAATTATTTGTGGGAAAAGTCCATTTCCAGGATTTTCAGCACCATAAAAACCGTGATGATTATTTGAGTTTGTGTCACAACTTTAGCCTCATAAGTTCCACAAAACAAAATGTGCTTGGCTGTCATTATAAAAATGTTCATCATAACATTCAAAACTACAAGTAAAACAGAATAAATCAAAACTAAACTAAAACTGTTACTTTTCAGAAAAATAAAACTAAACTAAGACTAAAAAGGCCAAAAACTAAACAGAAACCAAAAAAATGAAGCCAATAAAAAACACTGAAAACAACTGGACTATTAATAATTCGAATTCTGCCATGTCTGTATCTCACCCTGCCGCCGTACTGCAGGATAGGCGCTGGGAGGACTCTGCCCGTCACCTCCGCCATGTCGTCTTTCACCTTGATCCCAAACTCTTGAATGTAGGGGTCCAGATTGAAATTAGCGTTCTTCATCTACAGAGAGACGTTCAGAAGAAACTCATGTAAGGGGAATGCCTTAGGTTTCAAAATATGTTGTGAAAAACACACTTAATTATGTTGTTTTACTTTTTATTACTATTTCACACTTTAACATGAATTTCTACTGAATGGGGCTCGACAGGTAAATGCTGGTTTTACATTTTTAAAAAATGCGCTTAGCCATGTTGTGTTTTCATGACTGTCCACTAGGAGGCAGCACTCACCAGTCTGCTGATCTCCTCCTGTCTGTCCGGTGCCGAGCGAGCCGTGGCTTTGATCATGGTGGACGTCTGATTATCGGTCAGTTTCTTTATGCACCTCTGTCCAGCTACTATATTACACACCTGCAAAAAGGACAGAGGGGAAACAAAAACATGCTAGAAGTCAGAAAGATCTGAGTCTTGTGGCTTAATCAAACTCGTTCTGCCAGCATTTTAGGCAAATGAATCATTCTAATGATGATGTCTCACCTCTAGAGGCAGGTAGGTGTGTTTCTGCTCCTGGCCCACCTGCAGGCAGGGCAGGTGAGGGTATTTGAGCTGCAGGTTGTACTTCTGTTTAAAATACTGCGCCACTGTACATTCCACTGTTTGACCACTCTCGAGCTGCAGCGGAAACCTGGAGACAAATCCAGAAGGTAACGATCATCATCTCAGCACTGAACAGGCACAACTCCAACCTTGTCCAGCACTTTCTTCATTCGTGACGCTTGCACGGGCACGGTTTGTAGGAAAGCTCCACAAACACTGGACACCTTTATTACCCAAATCTACACAGTTCAATCTTCTGGTACTGGGCAGTTTGATGTTTGAGTTGTCCAGCATTTTTCCTTTAATTATAATGGGTCTTTTTGTTTTGCCATGTGAGCTTCTGTAGAAACAAACAGCACAAACTAAACTGCTAACACACACAGTACAGGCTGGTCACTCTCAGTGTCCGGTAAGAAGCAGAAAACACACGGAAGAGAAAATGACCGAGGCATTAACAATTACACAGAATATCAGACTGTTCAGTGGTCACAGTGTCACTCTGTCCGATCATCCCAGCTTCCGTTCTTCTCAGGAGCCTCACTTTCAGCTCCTCAGAGTATCTGCAGACACGCCTCCAAAGCTCAGTCTGAGGAGCTGCTTGATGATTTTCTGATGTGATCAAACCCATTCAGTGGTGCTGAGGTCTGGACTCTGGGGCGGTCAGTCCATCGTCCAGCTTCTTTGTTTGATGTGTCCGTCTCCTTTTCTCAGTGAGGTTCTTCTTGATCAGCTACACGTCCTTTCACCCATAGCGCTGAGTGGTCTTCTCACAGTGGAAGGATGGACAGAAACCCCTGTGGATGTTTTCAGATCTGAAGCAGCTTGATGTTCTCCTCTCTCTCAGAGATCAAAGCTTTCAGTGCTGTTTATCTGATGGGGGCAGGTTTGGTGTCTAACAGGTTTTCCAGGTGGTTGTTAGGAGCCCCAGTTTCTCAGTTTCTCTAAACTCCTCAAATATTTCTCCTAAAACACTACGTGTGCTTCCACTTTGAGTACAAATGAAACAAATGAATGACTTTAAACAAATTCCCAAAAAAGCACTCTTCTGGAAATCTTCCCAGAGGAGTGGAGGCTGATTTAGCTGCAAAATGGAGCCCATGGCTTTGGGACAGGACGTTCAACAAGCTCATATGGTTTGAGTCAGGTGTCCACACACTTTTTGAACATACAGTTTATTTCATTAACAACTTTTAATGAAACTTTTAAACAAACTTGACAGTAAGACTCACAGTAGGTTACAGATAAAAGACTCACGTCTGGTGACTTGCAGGACGACGCGTTACGTTACACACTCGATACTTTCTCTTCATCTGACCGCAGTGCGTCACCTCCACCTTCAGGCCTGAGACACGGAAAACACAGTTAAGTATCAAATATTTACCATAAATACAAAACCTCATACACACATCTGAGCCTTTAACAGTGCGATTCACGATGACCGGTGACAGCGACTGTCCACAGGAAGTCAACTGGGCTCAGTAACCGTTTGCCTTAGTTCAAAAGTTTCATCTATTAGTCTTTAAGTGAGATTAAAAAGGTTCGATTCATTGTGTTCAGAATCAGCCTCCTTCACGAAGGCCTCCATGGAAACATGTGATTAGTAGGAGAGCAGCTGAACTGGCAGTAAACCTCATGCATGCCTTGGTTAAAGTTTACATTAATCAGAAATCATAAAACATATTAAATGGTGAATCATGCTTAATATGACCAGAAGCAAGAGCAGGTAAAAAATTGTTTTTTCAATTCTAACATAATGAAACGTGTGACTATCCTGACGATTTATGACACGTTACATTTCACACACTTTCTGAGTGGATCATGGACAATACTGCATGTTTCACTGCAAAGACAGCATAAATCAGCAGAAGTGTTAACAAGCAAGACACTCAAATCTCAAATCAAGCCAGTCAAGTCTCGATTCAGGTCCCAAGTCAGGACAGGCCGGTTGAAGTCAAATCCAGGGCCCTAAACAAGTCAGTGTACATTCTCAGCACATTCAATGCCATTTCAACACTGAACACCAGAAACGATGGTCTGTAACGTCCAGGTGGAAGACAGATGCCCCTCTATGTTTCTTGCACTTCAGGTCTCGAGTCATTCCAAGTCAAAGTCAGAGTCACCAGTTGTTTTCAATTACGTCGAGTCGAGTCCAAGTCACATGACTCGAGTCCACAATAGTGCTAATTAGGCCTGTTTAATTGGGTATTGTGCAGTACATGATATGAAATGTTGAACCAAAATGACTGTATTCAAAGTTTTTGGTAAATTGTTCCAACTTTTCAAACCTGGATGTGGAAGCTTTGTGTGTGTGTTTATTTACTTAACATATCCTTTTTATTATTGTTACATTATCTACTGTTATTGCTTTTATTACAACTGCAGTTTCTACTAGTACTTATACCTGTATAACATCCCTTCAATATATTACAATTATACATATTGTTAGTTTAACATTATAATAATAATAATAATAATAATAATAATGACAACAACATTACACTAATATATTCATATTCGTTCTTTTTGCATCACTACCACCAATGTGGATAAATCCTGGGCCCTTGTGGATCATTTCTCTTATACTCAATATACTTTCTTCTAAATAAAAAGTATTAACTCCCCCAAAAAACTACATATTGAGATTAGAAGTGATCGATATCATGATCCATGATATCACAATATATTTTTCTGACATTCGATTGGACTGATTATGCCTTCTTTATACTAAAATATCCAGCTGGGAAGTGTTTTTAAGTACGTGCAATTCTGAAAATATGCTCAGAATAGCGCAGAGTGACTTAAATGGACTTAATTTACCGAAATAATAATAAATATATTCATACTGCCCAGCCCTGCCGTCCACCCCTGATATCAAGTTGACTTTCAATGAACTGCTGTGACTCTGTGTCTGAGGAGTAGCCCACCTTTGATCTCCTTGGTGAAGCGGACCCTTTGGGAATCCGTTAAAGTCTTGGGCTGCTCGTCGATGTTGCGGATGTCCAGAACCTCACACATGAACTCGATGACGGGCTGGGCTTTGTAGAAGGCTGTGGCTGATACTGGAAAATAAGAGAATTGCAGAGAGATTTAATTACATCACATGAATAAAATTATATGACAAGTGACAGCACTCCAACATCAAACATGTAGCTAAAAAGTAAATCATAGAGTTAAAAACAGCAGGAGCCCAGTTTATAGGTAACCGTGTGTTACAGTGTCAGAAACCACATGATCATCTCGTGGACGAATCATTACATGTGGCACAGTTCATCTGATTATTCAACGAACCATCACTTCTTTCAGCCAACTAAGAAGCTAACTGACCCATACGGTACAGTGACTATCAGTAAAGCACACAACATTTCAGCTCCAGTGCCTCACCGTCAATGTTCAGCATCATCTTCCACATGGCGGGCCGGACAGACTGATGAAAGCCGAACCACACCTCCCTCCCTCCTCCCAGAGGATGGTAATAGCCTTCAGGGGGAGAGAAGAAAGACCGACCCACTGGAGTGTACCTGTAGCGTGGGACAGATATCAGTTTGGCTATTGTTCAGTCAAGCGTCACATTCTTTTGTTGCAGTCTGGTCAAAACAGGCTCATTTCAAATAAACGTGGGAGGGACTTCCTTAGAAATCACAGTAACTTAGTGCAGCAATTAAGAAGCATTTCTGTAATTAGGTCATCTATCAACTATTATTCAATTAATACACTAACTTTAAGGTCTTCTGTAGCTTCATCTCCCGTTCCTGTGCCACAGCACCATTATTATTCAAAGATCTCTCAGTGCAACAAGCATGGCGCAAGAGAACAGCAGCCATATCGCCCCCTACGCTTCCTGTAGCGCATTACAATCTGTCAGAGCGACTGTGTGGATCTCAAGGAACTAAAAACAAACTCCATTTAACACACAACTGTACGATGCTCTTTGCCAGTAAGCTCCACCTTTCAGCAATTACTAGCACAGATTTTAAAAACATCTCAAGCCACTTCACACCACAGGAATACTAATAATCCCTATCCTGTGTACCTCATGGAGGCCAGATGTCTCATGGCCACATCCAGAGCCTGAACAGAGTCCATTGGGACCTGAAGCCGACCGCTCACCAGCGTCTCCTGAAGCAGCCGCCATGACACCTTTGCCAGCCAGCGAATGGACACCTTAAAGATTCGATCCTTCCCTTCACCTGGGATGGTCACCTCAAAGTCCACCTGCAACACGAAAGACCAGAGACCGATTAAGAGTCGGAACAAACCTGTTAAAAATGAGGTAGAAAAACCTGGTTGCTCCCATGTTATGACTGTTTAATGGGGGGCATTTTGCTATATTAATAGTCCCAATTTAAATTGTCACTGATTACTGTTGGAAAAAAAAATAAAGATGAATGTATTCAATGTTAAAATATTGTCTTAGTGTGAAACAGACATTAGCTGCTTATGGTGCCTCAATCTCTGCGGTTCCTTGCAGTCACAGTGACGCAAACACTGAGACAAGATAAAGATGAAAAGATTGTACAGGATTTGTCATTTTTCACTTCCTAATTCTATTCTAAGAGATATTCTTGTTGACTTATGATGAAGGAGTAAAATTCATGCACCATATATGAATCTACACTGCAGTCTTCTTCAAAAACCATCATAATATAGACAAAAGACGTCTCGCTGCGTTATCAGGGAGAGTGCATGTACAAAACACTAAGATTAGTTTGGATATCTGTATATTCAAGTATTAATTCTAATACAGTGGCCTTAACTGACCTTTTCACTCCCTATAGGAAGAGCCAGGACTGTGTAGATGTTCTTCTTGCCGTCATACACTGGTTTCCGGTCACCAAAAAGCTGCGGTTTGAAATGCTGCACCATGTACTCCACAACCTCCCTGCAGAACAGGACACACGGAACAGACACGGATGAAAATTCTTTCAAAATATTCTAATATTTTGTGCATTTTTGAAGTGAAAAGCAGTAAACGACTTAAAAGAGAACTTTTTTACAGACGCTCATGCATAGTCGCTTTATATTGATTAACTTACCAAAACACACAACAAAATGGTAACTGCGTCATTCGCGAAACTTTTGGACAAACAAGACAGAACTTACATGCTCTTTGGCAGAGACCACATTGTGTGGACAGTTAGGGGTCTTTCTATTCTTGTTTTATTGACTCTTCCTTGCAAATTCGGTGATATCCTCAGGCCGTCTTGCAAGTGCATCATGCTTAAGGTCTACCCACAGTCTGGGTCCTAGCAGGGCCACTCCAAAGGCCTCAGCTTTACGGTTCTTGAAGTGAACATTGGATCATTGTCCGGTTGTTGCAGTCAGTCAAAACAAATCAAATTTATTTGCAGCGCTTTTTACAACAGATGTTGTTACAAAGCAGCTTTACAGAATTTTGGAAAAGACAAAGTTTCAACAGGACTGTAAGAATGTACAGAAACCCCCCCAGTGGGCAAACCAGGGGCAACTGTGGCCAGGAGAACCTCCCTCAGAACTGAGGAAGAAACCTTGGGAGGAACCAGGCTCACCAGGGGGGACCCGTCCTCCTTTGGTCAGACTACCTACAGAGTTATTATACTACTAATATTAATAGCAGTAATATTGGTATTAGTCCAGGTTTCTTGACTGACTGGGTCACATTTGCCGATGTTTAGTGGAATCCATTCTTCCATCAACTCAATATTTTCAGTGCCACTGGCTGTGTCGCAACTCCAAAGCATAACAGATACATGGCCCTGCTTTACAGCTGGCAAGGTGTTCTTTTCATCAAATGCTGCTCCTTTCTTCTTCAAACATTGTGGTCAAAACTTGAACTTCATCAGTCTGATGTTCACAGCACTTGTTTCCAGATGTTATTTGGAATACCTCAGATGTTGACTTTTGTGATAAGGTCTCAGGTAAGGCCTCCTTCGGATGACTCTTCTATGCACATCATCATCATGTTTGTGAAGGCAATGCTGCACAGTAAACGGTGCACCACCACTCCTGTCAGCTAAACCTTCCTGCAGGTCCTTTGCAATGACATGAGGGGGTGCTTTGTGTTCTTGGGAGGAAACGAGACGTTCTATCTGAGCGTTTTCTTGGGCTTTCAGATCTTGCCTTGACTTCCACAGTTCCCTCATCTGCCATTCCTTAAGGTCATTTTGGAGGCTGACATAGCAAACTGGAAGAGGTCTAATATCTTTTGATTGTCTTCTTCTACTCTGTAAGCATTAATTTGCTTCTGTTTCAGATCCTCAGTCAGTGACCTAGAGGATCTCATGGTTGTTCAGTGTGACGAGTCAGAGAATTAAAAACACTCTGTCTATTCTTGACCTGGCAAACCAGTTCTAATGAAGCAAATGAAGGCTTAGTGAGTTCGGAAACTGGAATTTTTGCATGTCACAACTGCTACTCTGTTATTTTCCTATGTTTTAAATATATCAAACATCTGATGGTTTTGCTGCAGAGGTTATGTTTACTGCTTTTTACTTCAAAAATCAGCAACAAAATGTGTAATTTGGCCAAGGGTGCCCAAACTTTTGCATACAGGTGTATAAAAGAGTGTCCCTGTTCTTGGGTAAACCAGACATGGTCAAGCTCTCCTGGGTTGAAGGCAGCGCTACCTGTTGACCCGACGTGGACACTTGTCAGGTTTGATGTCGACCTCGTAGTGATAGACGTCCATCTTTGGGATCTCCACCTCGAAGTAGTTCGCCAGCAGCTTGATGGGCTTCCCCACGGTGCCCATGCCCGGCCTGCGGGGGGCCTGGAACACCTGCTGCAGGGGAGGGGGGTACAGCCCCACGGGCACTGAGAGAGAAAGACACAGAAACACAGAGGTTTAATCAAAAGATGGCTTTTTTAGTTAAGAGGCATGCTTCTATTCCAGACTAGGTCTAAACACCAGTATGTGTTACCATACAGGCCGGTCTAGTTAAGGTTAAAAAGGCTTGCATTACTTGTCAGCTACATTAGCTGCAGTGTGAAACTAAAGAAGCCAGCAGACAGCAGAGTCATAGAGTGAGTGAGAGAAGACTAAGGATGAGATCACACACTGATACAAGCTTTAGCCCAGAGAAGGGAGAGCGAGGGAGAGAGAGAGATTACCAGAAAGAATGAGATCACAGTCAGTGGGTGAAATTTCACAGTAAGGAGGACATCACATGGTTTAGACATCAGCATTACTGCACACAGGCAGGGTAGGAAATCATTTAGGGTGAGACAAGCAGCAACGTGTTAGCTACCTGAGTGTGTCTCTACCTATTTTTAACTGCTTTAAAATGACGTCAGACTCAGGAAAACGTCCTTCACACGTCCTTATTAAAGAAGGCCGAGAGGAAGACGTCGTGTTCTGAGACGCATAAGCTGGACGTCCGTCCCACCGCCGTCTTTTAAAGATCAGAGCATGAACTTCGTCTCCTCTGCACATGCACATAAACTTTCCGATAGGGAATGTAATCGGATACGGGCGCTTACGTTGTTATTTATTCTTCTATCGTTTGACCAGATAGAAATTGTTTTCCGAATGGCCTCAATCAGACGAGTCTATTCTGAATTCTCTAGACAAACTGAGCACTCTGCAAAACATTCAAAAACATTTTACCAAAATGCTTTTATATGACCATCTTCTAACCTCTCTTTAGCCATTTACACCCATTCACAACAAGCACAACTGTTTGGAAGAAAAGACTGAATGTGTTCACCCAATTCTAAAGAAAAGAAGACAATCCGCGGCTCCACCACCTCATACAGGAGACGAAGCTGAGCGAACTCTTCACTTCTCATTTGTATATTTTCTATCAGACGGCTTATTAGTTTATTGACTTGTGAAGTCCATTTACTGGCCTTATAGCTATGCTCCCCTGTGCTTTAAGAGGAAAAACCACTGACGAACATGGGGGCATTTGTGCCCTTTGCCCCCAGCTACTTCTGACACTGCCCAGAGGAAAAAGAGGGGTGGAGGGACAGAGCTGATGTAGAGTGGAGAACTCTGAGCAGACGGGATTAAAGGTGGCGGATACACGGCAAACAGAAGAGTGTGGATGCAGGGACAAAAGAAGGGACGACGAACAAAGAGAGAAAAGACAGAGGGGTGGGAAAGAAATGGAAATGCAAGAAAAGAGTGAGGAGAAAAAGGAGCGAGAGAACACTTTAGCCCAACGCTGAAAACTGAAACAGCTTACAGTAAAATAAGGACAAACAAATGAAAAGCAGACGAATGAGTGAAGTTCGGCGGTCAGCAGTGATCAAATAAATAATAAACAAAAATCTTAAATCAAAAATCACTGATCACCAGCTCAAAACAAAGACACTACTGAGCTGCTTAAAAGTATAAAGAAAATCAAGTAAGACGTTTTCTTCAAAATCACAGCAACAATTTACAAAAGATGCTATGCAACTCCACCACATCCATCAACTGATCCGAGGAACGCTGTTAAAATATCACTGGAGAACGTATCCAGTAAAATTACTATAGAGAATAGTTCTAATGAAAGTTCTAATGAGATTAATATTCAGAAAGAAGTTTTAGTGAAATTAATTTCCAGCATCAAGTTCTTATATAATTGATAGCGCCAGCTGACGTGTGTCTCTCTCTCTCTCCACACACACACACACACACACACACACACACACACACCTGTCAATTACAGAAAGATATAAACATGTATAAAATGTGTAAATAGACAGACATTACATTGTTATTCATGCATTAATAACTTCTTGCGGCTTTAATAAAGTGAACTGAAGTGCAGGTATTGGCGGCGAGCGGGTGCGGCTGCGGGTGCGGCTGCGGCAGCTGCGAGAGAGAGTTTAAACTGGCTGATGGTCGCCGAGCGGCTGAATGAGCTTGGGTGAGGTTTGGGTTGTAAAGGAGGCGCTGGGTGACTCCGGCTTTATTGGAGCTGCAGAGCTTTAACCTCTCTGTCCCTGGAGAACACACCCCCACCAAAACAAAGCAGCCAGCTGCCCTTCTGCGCCGACAACGGAGGGGGAGTGGGGGAGTGAGAGAGAGAGAAAACAAAGTGGGCCTCTCTCGCTCACTTTCGCTTACCCGCTCTAACTTTAGCAAACTAATACGTTCAGAACTGAGAATCTTTCCTTTAAACAGACTCAAGTTCCTAAATCTGTAAATGTCTGTTCTTATTACTGCACACAGGCTAAACGGGAGCATTCCAATAAAGATTACTGAAGCAAACTGAGAGAGAGAGACACTCACTTTGCAGTCTCTCTCTCTAAACTCTCTCTCTCTCAACTCTCACTCTCTCTCTCTCTCTCTCTCTCAACTCTCACTCTCTCTCTCTCTCTCTCTCTCAACTCTCACTCTCTCTCTCTCTCTAAACTCTCTCTCTCAACTCTCACTCTCTCTCTCTCTCTCTCAACTCTCTCTCTCAACTCTCACTCTCTCAACTCTCACTCTCTCAACTCTCACTCTCAACTCTCTCTCTCAACTCTCACTCTCAACTCTCTCTCTCAACTCTCTCTCAACTCTCTCTCTCAACTCTCTCTCTCTCTCAACTCTCTCTCTCTCTCAACTCGCTCTCTCTCAACTCGCTCTCTCAACTCTCACTCTCTCT